>NC_064850.1:144125113-144145113 GCF_024139225.1 Suncus etruscus
AAATAAAACATATATTCACAGTTCTACTTTTTTTTTGTGTGTGTGGGGGCACACCCTGTGGTGCTCAAAGTTTTCTCCTGGCTCTACATTCAGAAACCGCTCCTGGCAGGGTCAGAGGACTAAATAGGATGCCAGGGATTGAACCCGGGTCTGTCCAGGGTCGTCTGCATGCAAGGTAAATGCCCTACTGCTGTGCTATTGGTCCGGTCCCTCATTTATACTTTTAAACAGGCACTTGTCACTCTAGTTAGGTCTAATATTTATCTAATTTCCCCCATTAAATTGTAAGTTCAGAGGAAAACTAGAGTTTTGTTTTGTTTAAAACTGCAGTTGACGGCTGGGCCCAGAACACTTCGAATGCCAGGATTTCTTGGTGTGTTTGCCTGGTATGTTGGGGGCTCTGGGCAGGACAGCTAGCCATAGGACCCCTGGGCTGACCACTTAGTCCAGACGAGCATGATTCCCCCACACCAGGCGGGTCTTCAGGGCCATGCCTGGTTAATCGGGCCCTGGGGGGAGGGGGTGAGAAATTCCTCCCTAGGCATCCAAAAACTACAGAGGCTCGGCTAGGCCCAGAACACTCCACATGCCAGGATTTCGTGGGCTTTTGACTGGTATGATGGGGGCTCTGGGCAGGACAGCTAGCCATAGGACCCCTGGGCTGACCACTTAGTCCAGGCGAGCATGATTCCCCCCACACCAGGCGGGTCTTCAGGGCCACGCCTGGTTAATCGGGCCCTGGGGGGAGGGGGTGAGAAATTCCTCCCTAGGCATCCAAAAACTACAGTACTTCATGTACTTCATGTATTCAGAATATTCCTTATTCTTATGTTATGTTTTCCGTATACAGAATGTTTATTTTGTATTCTCCCCTTTCCCACACCCCTACAAAGCTCTTTTTTACTCCTTAACTCTCTAACCCCCTCTCAAACATCACTAACCTAGTTTACTCTTTTTAACTTCAGTAGTGTACAATCGTAATCACAGTCCAAAGCTGTGCATTGTGTATGACAACCCCAAACTGTTTCAAGATACATAAAATGGACACGTATTTCTTTAGAATATTTTGTGTTTTTTCTCTGACAGCTATAATTTTTACTAAATGTTGTCTTATACAGTGATGATTCTAACCACTTTTTATCTTCTCTTTTTGAGCTGTTTAACAAGGAATTTTGGTGGAAGAGTCCCCCAGTTTAATGCTTATGATTGAACCATGTCATGGGAATCATTGTAATTGTTCTTATGGCCCCCATATGCGCCAATAACACCATGTGGCATTGCTTCTTATTTGCATAGGCACATTAAAATGGGAAAATACTATAAATACAAATAAGATCCTATCTAATAGAGATTGGAACACACAAATCTTGTAGTGCAAAGGGACCTTACACCCTGAACATTGACATAACGACCTGGCACAGACCTCAGAAGAAAGGGCATATTCCATTCTCCCCTGAACCAGGAAAGCCATCCACGAAACATCCAGGCTGGTCTATAACATCACCTGGAAGCAATCCTCTACCACGGAAGACCTACACTGCTCAGACTTCGACCTGCTTAAAAGAGACTTCCCTTAACACTGAGAAGACTTAACAACAAAAACGACCTGCTTACAGGACAGGGCTCCCTGCATTGCCCTTTGATTGTGAGGTGAAAGGAGAGGATGCTCCACATCCTGACTTCAATGTAAGATATGCAGATTCCAGGATCTTTAATACAGAAACATGATACCAACAACAGAGACTGTTTGAAAAATAAAAGTGTGTTGGCACTACAGACAATGTATTGGATTGGACGATCTAGCTTGCCTGGAGCCTAGACTTGGTCTTGTGCCAGGAAACTTCAGGGGTCTGGTCTCTTTGTACTTAGGCCAAGGTTATTTCTTTCCATGTCCCTCATATTTTGGTGGGCCTATGCAAACAACAATTGCCACTCTAACACCATTCTTACTGTGCTCCTTTGACTCTAATCCTTAAAAAGAACTCACTTAAAATTTGAGGTTAATTTAAGCTAATATGCATGTATATGGAAATGTAAGAAAATACTATGTCTGTAATGTTTAAGGAGTTACGTAAGTTTTATGGCTTTAGATTGCCTTGTGTACTGTTAAGAAATATTATAATGTGTTACAATCTGGGGACTTGAGGGACAAAGTAATTGTACATGGATTCTGTCTTATTTATCTTAATGTTCTTTGGCTGAAATTTCAAAGTTAAGATATCAGCAAGGGGACTTCTGAGAATTATGTTATGGGTGATTGTCCTTCCACTGTAACTTTACCTTGTCCTCTTTCTTTGCACCCTTGTTCTCATAATTAAAAAAAAAAAACAAAAAAAAACTGCAGTTGAACTTTAAAAAATGATATACTTCACATATTAAGCATGTCTTATTATCATTTTAAAAAAACCTTTATTTTATTTTTTAATTGATTGGTTTTTGGGTCACACCGAGTGGCATTCAGGGGTCACTCTTGGCTCTGCATTTGGAAATCTCCCCCACCAGGCTGGGGGGCCATATGGGATGCTGGGAATTGAACAGGGTCCCTCCCAGGTCAGCTGCATGCAAGGCAAATGCCCTACCACTGTGCTATCTCTCCAGCCCTCTAAGTTATCATTAAGGTTGGAGGATATAACTCCTTCCAAGTACATTAACCCAAAGCACAAAATTAACCACATATTCAAAACAAAGATGCTTTTATTTCATTTTTGTTTACCCTTCTTTCTGAAAATCTTTAGAAAATATAAACAAATTAAATAAAAAAATTTCCCATTTCTGTTAATAATTTTGTACTTTTTGCCTTGCACGCACTAAACTAGGACAAACCACAGTTCAATCCCCCAGCCAGGAGTAACCCCTGAGCGTCAACAGGTGTAGGCCCCCCAAAATAAATAATATTGTACTTTTAAATCTGGATGAAACTCTTTTGACAATATTTGCAGGCAGAAGTATTTTAAGATACTAACAGTCCTAGTAAGTTGATTCTAAAAATATCCATTTTACTAGTATGCTTATGGCTATAAAATGCCTTTAATTATATGAAAATAATTATTGTAATATGACTAATTTCATAATATTAAAGAGTTAATCAGAATTAAAAGATAACACACAATAGTATTCTTCCTTTGTAACAAGGAATTACATGTTTCTACTAGAAATCTTTACTTTCTTTCTTGAAATGCCAGAAATTCTTCTGTAAAATAAACACACCTCATCAAGACTCTCTGGAACTAGTATAATTACCAGAGGCAATCTCTGTGTAAGATCAAAGAAGCAAAACAATAATAGGCAAAGTGTGACCTCTACCATGTCACCAGAGACCAATTTTTCAACAGGAAGGAGAGACAATAATCCAGAAAAGAAAATATGAAATAATGAGAAATGCTTCCAGTGTAGTTTACCACATCCATCTAGACAGTCATATTCAAAAGTTGTCTCTGTGGCTTCAGAAAACAAACTCCTGGGGATTTTATCACAACAATGATTAAAATCTGCATAAAATGCCAGAGGCAAAAACCAATTTCCCAAATGCAGAGTAGATTCTCAAAAGATATATTGTAATCAATTTTTTAAATTTCATTAAATACTTTATCACATTTAATGAGATCATAGAATTGACTTGGAAAGTGTTTTAAAAATTAATCAGAGGAATATAATTAGTGATAACACATTAAAGACCTCTGAAAGTCTTTTGTTTTGTTTTTAGAGTTCTCTGTCACTAAATCTAGAAGCAGGAACTAGTTTCCTTTGTAATGTATCTGAATGACTCGTAAGAATAGAGGTATAAAAAAAGGGGAAAAATTACTAATTATCACAATAAGTAAAATAAAGAAATCTTAAAATAGACCATTTATCAAATTCTGCCTTAAAATAAGAAAAATTGCATTTTCTTAGATGCTACCAGACCAGATTGATTGAGGAATTGAAAAAAAAAAAAAGAATTATTTAACCTGTAAAACATCCATTTGGGGTAATTCAGAGAGTACTTAAAAGACAAGGACCTGGAAACTGAAAGCTGCTATGAACATTCTATTATTGTATTTATTTCTTATTTCTTTATCTTTAATTTTACACCATTTTTCCATCTGTCTTATCTTTTAATTTTCTTACTAATATAATTCATGGTATTTGTCAATTTTGTTACTATTTCAATGCTACTAAACAGCTGTGGGTTTTCTCTAGGCAATTATTAGTCAGTACTACATTTAGATTTCTTTAGCCTTGAGAAAAATATACATAGGATACCATACACTAAATCTTACATTTTTGTATATGCTACTTTATAATGAGTGATTTTTAAAATATGACTCAAAATTTACACACAAGAATTCACACATTTCAATTTTTTATCAGTAAGATAACTAATATACTTCTCATCTTTTCCCTCTTACTATTCATGTTGAAATATATATGTACTCTGTGTATAACCAAAATATATAGTGTAAGATTTGGAACTTAAAGATATTGCCAAATTCCTTTAAATAAATAGTTCTTTTTTTTTTTTTTTACAACCTATTTGCCAGGTGGCCAACATCTTTGAAAGGTATCTGCAATCACATAAGAGTGTCTTGAGTCATGGACTGTGATAGAGAGCTCTTACAACATGCACATTCCCTTCTCTATTTCCCTTTAAAGATAAAATTCTTTATTATATATCTTCTCTTATTCTGTTACTGACTTTGACATTGATTTTTCTAATACAAAATGTATAGGAAATACACCAGGAAGAGACAACAGAAGGAAACACAAGATTTAAGGTTACTTATAGATTGAATTCCATTTCTATTAAACAACTATGTTTTTATTACAAAATATACATTTAAATATTTTTTTGGGGGGCCACACCCGGCGGTGCTCAGGGGTTACTCCTGGCTCTCTGCTCAGAAATAGCTCCTGGCAGGCACGGGGGACCATATGGGACACCGGGATTCGAACCAACCACCTTTGGTCCTGGATTGGCTGCTTGCAAGGCAAACACCGCAGTGCTATCTCTCCGGGCCCCAAAGGTAACTTTTTAAGGTTAACAAGCATTGGTGTTTTAAAGGTTTATAATTTATGGGTTAGTCAAAAATTATAGAATAATTTAAAATTAATACTGGTTCCCTCCTTACATTCTCTTCTAGCCCTCGATTCTGCAAACAAACTTTTTGCCAAGTGGAAAGAATAAAGGTGGTATTTCTGCAGTACAAAAATCCTTATTAAGAGAAATACTAAATGATAACATTTTGCAAAGTAAGAATAGTTGAAACCTCAACTGTTCTTTCAAACTTATAGTGACTCTTATAGAAGTCGTCAACATTTGGTAAGGATTATCCTTCCATTAGACAAAAGCAAGCATTCCTTAGATAAATCAGGAGTTCTTGCCATGAGACTCATAAAACCTTTTCACAACATAGATTTTCAAGAGAATCCTTTAAGGTTTTAGGAGGCTGCTCCTTTTACTAAGTAACAAAATACACCCCATGGTGTCTCACTGACCCCACTCAGCTGTCCTTTGACCTCTTCAATTGTTGAAGCCTAACTCCAGGGCCCACAGAATTTGCCTCCCATATCAAAAAGGGGGATGTTGCTTCCTCCTAGCACCTGGTGTAACAAAACGCAACAGTTCTCCCCCTCTTTTCTGTTTCCCCTGCACCCTTTCTGACCATTTTCCAGATGTTTGAGGCACAAATGTTAAGCCAATCCTAGGTTTCAGGATCTGCATGGTCACCACGAAGGAACAAACAGGGGCCAGCCTGAAGTGGCAATGACCCTCTTGTTCTTTTTGGTCTCAAAAGGATACGATGGGCCATAAAAGTGGAAAAGATCTTTGGCCTTTCTTGGAAATGCCAGGCTATTTAAGCGTGCTGTAATTTCCAAAAGGAGAGAGACAGTCTTGGGTTATGCCCTTATAGACAAGTTACTTAGAACTGTATCCCTAAATTCTCAATTCTTAGTAAACTTTTTATTTTTTTTTGAGATAGAGAAATAAGAACAATATCATCCATTTCTTTTTCTAAATTAAGTTTCTTAAACAGAAAAATAAAACTTGCTCATAAAACTTTTAGAATATACATATGTTTCATAAAAACATTTAACAATAAAGTCAGTAGATGTTTTGAGTTTTTCTGAAAAAGTCTACAATCTAGATGTATCTCAAGACAATCTGAAAGATCAAACAATAATCAACAACGAGAAATAAAAGTGAAATCCTTATCTTAGTTTGTATATTTTGGAAATACACAAAAAACATACAAAAACAGGGACTGTTACGGAAGTAAAGAAAACCTTATTGCTGAAATTTTTTTCTGGATGAGTCAAAAAGGGAGGGGAGAGAAAAGAAAGTTGGAAGGGGAGGAAATGGAAGAGGACCCCACTTAGTTCAAGGGCCAAATATAGTAACTTTATTTAAATTCATGATGTAACTTCTTAAAAAATTTAATCTCGAAAAATTTGGGATGGACACATTATAATTATACAATACCTTGATTTATTTATTAACATTTTTGAATCACGTTCATGATTATGTTGGGCTGTCAACACTTCAAAAAGCCTGGTGCCTAGATTTTACTTCTTTAAAGCTTTTTGCACCTGCAAAAACAAAAAATAAAAAATAGGTAAAGATAAAAAGATAATAGGTAAGATAAAATTTGTTTCTAAATTTAACATATTCTATAATACAATCAATATTTGTAATTCTACAAAATTATTTAAAATCTGACATCAGAGTTTTACATAATTTCATATACATCATGATGGACAAATATAGATACATTCCTTTCTCAAATATTCCCCAAATAATTACTATTAATTATATACACTCAATAAAGTCTACTCTTTTTTTGGCCACACCTGGAAGTGCTCATGGATACTCCTTACTCTCTGTTCAGAAATAGCTTCTGGTGATGCTTGAAAGGCCACACAGTATGGGGAACAAGCCCAGGCCTCCAGCATGCAAAGTATATTCTCAGCCCCTTGAGCTAGCTTTCAACCCTAATTTCTAATAAAGGGAGGGAAAGAGAAAAATATATGCTCTTGAGAGAACAGAGGCTTATTCCAAAATGGGAAAAGCCATTGTAAGATTCTCTTCCTGGGGCCAGAGATATAGTGCAGCAATAAAATAGTAAGACAGTTACCTCAACTGACCTGTTCCTAGATCCCTGGTATCACATACTGCCCATTGAGTACTTTCAGTATTAGCTGTATACAGAGCCAGGAGTAAGCCCTGAGCAT
Organism: Suncus etruscus; assembly: GCF_024139225.1. Classification (NCBI taxonomy): domain Eukaryota; kingdom Metazoa; phylum Chordata; class Mammalia; order Eulipotyphla; family Soricidae; genus Suncus; species Suncus etruscus. The sequence goes on from NC_064850.1 coordinate 144,132,323, forward strand.
AGCTGGGGTCATACCCCCAGTAACTGTAAATAGAATAAATAATTGTGCCAACCCTTTCTTTTTTTTTTTTTTTTGGTTTTTGGGCCATGCCCGGCGATGCTCAGGGGTTACTCCTGGCTGTCTGCTCAGAAGCTCAGAAGTAGCTCCTGGCAGGCACAGGGGACCATATGGGACACCGGGATTCGAACCAACCACCTTTGGTCCTGGATCAGCTGCTTGCCAGGCAAACGCCGCTGTGCTATCTCTCCAGGCCCATGCCAACCCTTTCTGACAGGTGTTACCATAACATTAAAAGTTCTCAGATTATTTTAATGGATACAGTTAGAGAAAAGTAAAATTTTTATTCTAAGAAGTTAAATTCATACTCTCTGTTGCTTGACAAAAATATATCTTCAAGAACTACCAACACTTATGTTAATATTGGTTGTAATTATTTTGTACATTTTGAAACTAGTGCTTTAATAACATCCAAAAAAATCAACAAAATTATTTCCTATGTGTTTGAGAAATATATTCTTAAAAAAATTAAACTAGGGGGCCGGGCGGTGGCACTAAAGGTAAGGTGCCTGCCTTGCCTTCGCTAGCCTTGGACGGACCGGACCGCGGTTCGATCCCCCGGTGTCCCATATGGTCCCCCAAGCCAGGAGCAACTTCTGAGCGCATAGCCAGGAGTAACCCCTGAGCGTTACCGGGTGTGGCCCAAAAACCAAAAAAAAAAAAAAAAATTAAACTAAATAATCACAATTACATAACCTGATTGGAAAGTATAGTAATCATAGTATTCTATTTTCTAAGTATACTGTGTTCAGTCAATTCAAACAACTGCATAGAAAAATAGGAAATACAACCAAAAAGCCACAAATGAAGTAAAAACTATTTGTCATTGATTTTTACACATAACTTAGATCTTATTCCTTTGGGTATCTAAGAAAGGACATATTTTCTAAGCATTTGCTCATTTCAGTATTTATTTTAGAATTAAAATATATAAACCAATGTTAATTTATTTTTCTTAAAATATAGTATGCATTTTATTTTCTCCTTACTCCATTTTAAAAGAGAGAAAAGAACCATTTTAGATTCTGAATAAATTGTACCTATCTTATCTCACTTGCTGACAAAAAAATGTCTTCAGGTAAATGAACAATTACAAAAGCAAGACCCAGAGTTTCAAGCTCATGATTTCCTACCAATACATATACAGATATACAGAGATTTTCTCCTTCCTTCCTTCCTTCCTTCCTTCCTTCCTTCCTTCCGTCCTTCCTTCCTTCCTTCCTTCCTTCTTTCTTTCTTTCTTTCTTTCTTTCTTTCTTTCTTTCTTTCTTTCTTTCTTTCTTTCTTTCTTTCTTTCTTTTTCTTTCTTATTCTTTCTCTCTCTCTTTTTTTTTTGTAAGGCAGGAATCTTACTACCTTCATCCAAACCCAAGATTACCCCATATGGTCAACAAGGTCAAACTGCATTACTGTCAATGAAACTATATGACTCCACAAGGACCTTTAATGATTTAAAAAAAAAAAAAAAGGTCAGTAATCCAATTCCAATAGCTTCAGAGTCTAAAATTGTTAATTTTGGGCCACGTGCTGCACACTTCACCTGCTAGTAATGACATTTTTGTATTTTCTTCTAATTACAATCAAAGCTAAGACCTTTGGCCCTGGGCCACAGACCTCTATTCAAGCTGCACACATTCTCTAAAACGACCAGATCCTTTGTTGTCACTCTTACTCTTTCATCTATTATTTACACCCATCAGGAAGGAAGATACTCTACCATTTGTATAGCTTAAAGCTTCTAATCATCTTAATTTCTTTGCCTTTCAACCTACACTCTTCTTCATAGACAAATGCCAAAAAGTTTGACAAAATCATTTTTTCATTCATATCATCTCTCCACAGCCAAACACTTTCTTACTCCCTGACCTCATCTCCACCCTTTTCCTTCTCTTACCAGGAAGGACTTTGTCAATCAGAATTTACAAATTTTGATTTCACCAACAAAATTAATTTCTAATTATAACATAAAATCTCATCTTATCTTGTTTCATTAGATCAATAACTGGCATATTTCTTTCTTTCATCAAAGACCCAATTCAATTAAGTGAAAGATTACTTAAAATAATTTAATATCTGCCTCTAACTTCCCCAAGGCACAAGCAGAGAATTTCAGAATCCCCCTGCATAAATACCAAAGAACAGTAATGATATTTAAATTATATAGCTAAAACTTTCCAAACATTTAAATATCTAATTGCTCAGAAGCTTGCAAGAAAGAGAAAGAGGATAGATATAAAATAATATAAAATATAAAGAAAAATATAAAGCTGAAAGATTCTTCAATCTTTACATTAAAAAAAAGCTGTATCAGTTCTGCAAATATCAAAGTCTTCACATAAAACATTTCACATCATGGTTATTTCGCTCTTTCCAAGATTTTCCTGTCCAAATCCAAAACACATTTGGCAAATCAAAGCAAAGAATTGTTTACCACAAAGCAGAGACGTCCCCCTCAGACCATGGTAGCCACCAACAGATCTCTATTTCCAAAGTATGTATAAAATGACATACAATCCATCTTTGCTTTCTCTTCCTCGATTACTCTGCTTACTCTTGATTTCTAACAGTATTTTCTTGTTGTCTGTCCTCTCTGCAGCCCCTTTAGCCCCTTGTCTTTTCTTATTTTCACCATTTGCTTGAACCAGCAGTTCACTGGAGACCCATCCATCTTGTAATGCCTAAAGTGACAGATGCTCTCAGGAACCACCACACTGCTGAGTGAACAAAAGATAACATCACCTCTAGGAACTCTGGAGAGAAATACAACTGCAACCTTAAGACAGAGGCTGACTTGACAGACATTGGACCATAAACCTCTTCTAAAGTGAAAAAGAAAACAATTGCCACACACACAAAAAAATCTGACACAATCAAAGGCAGAAAAGAGTGATTATTTGTGGATTGCCTTTTCACTCTGCAGCTCACTTTTCCCTCCACACACAATTTATATTGGGGCAATTCACTTTCCAAGAGGAAAGAGAAGTTCTTGGGAAAAAAGGTCTTCGTCAAGTGTCTTTTATTCCACAATAATCAAAGTGAAATTCATTCACATGTGTATTTCAGTGACTCTGGGGCTATTTCACACAGCATTATTAAGCCTAACCATCCTGTTTACATAAAACAATATGTGAAATCAGAAATGCTGAATCAATTCTATGTTATGAAAGGAAAACGAATGCTTTACAACTTAGAAATACATTAGAAATTAAAAAAGCACATGTGATCCAATTTCAACAATATGTGTATTTCATAAGGAAAAAGAATCACTAGTCATTCCTCAGACAACCTTCAACTTGGGTTAAAAAAGACAGTTAACAAGAGAATTCTGAGAAAGACTACAGCTCTCTTCTCAAGGGACCTACCTACCTGATGCCATCTAGAGTTATGTTTGTTTAAGCATTTTGTTTTAAATCTTTAGGCAGTAATAATTATTTAAACTCTTTAAATTTATTCTAATATATAGGTAGATACAGTGAAAAGAAAATTTTGAAGATTAATAAAAAACAATTCTTGATTTAATGATCAATTAAGAACACAATGTGTAGGGGCCGGAGAGATAGCATGGAGGTAAGGCGTTTGCCTTTCATGCAGGAGGTCATCGGTTCGAATCCCGGCGTCCCATATGGTCCCCCGTGCCTGTCAGGAACAATTTCTGAGCCTGGAGCCAGGAATAATCCCTGAGCACTGCCGGGTGTGACCCAAAAACCACAAAAAAAAGAACACAATGTGGGGGCCGAAGAGATAGCATGGAGGTAAGGCATTTGCCTTGCATGCAGAAGGACAGTAGTTCAAATCCCGGTGTCCCATATGGAGCCCCGCGCCTGCCAGGGGCGATTTCTGAGCGTAGAGCTGGGAGTAACCCCTGAGCGCTGCCGAGTGTGACCCAAAAACCAAAAAGAACAAAACAAAACAAAAACAAAAAACAAAAACAAGAACACAATGCGATCAATGCCAATTATGGAAATTAACAGTCCATTTTTCTAATAGATGTCAAGTAACAGAAAAATCTGTGAGAAAAAACACGGGAAAAATTTTGTTGCAGCTAAACTCATAACTTTTACATGGGATAAATGGTAAAAAATATCTACATCTAATATAAATTAAAGAGCCAAATGCTCATGAAAAGTTCTGTCAAATAAATTTCTAAGAAGTATAGGCATTTGTAATGGCGTTTCTTTAATTATTTTATTCTTCCTCTAGTTTCTTTTCCCACAAAGAACATTTTAGCTATAATTATTTTTCTTTGGAGTCACTAAAGATTTTTCTCACCTACATTTTCACTGAAAATACATGTTTTCAAATATATTTATTGCCTGTATTTGAATTATTTGGGGATTTAAGCCACACCTTGCAGTACTTTGAGCTGGTTTCTCTCTCTTTTAAGACAGCCCAAGTTGTGCATAAGCCTGGAGTTGAACTCCAGTCCTTTGAGCTATCTTCCTGTACTTGAATTATTCCTGGGGTAAAATAGAAATACTTCAACTATAAAAAAAAAACCAACAGATCTCATTCTTCCTTATTGCCTCAAATATGTCTATGTAGCTATTTAAATAAAATAATACAACTATTTCAAATCAAAATTTCTGTGTTTTATTTTAACTTTTGGAAAACAAAATGCATAAAAAGAAATATTATAATAATAATAAAACTCAATAAAACATACTATGTAATCATAGATTTTTAATCAATTATTAAGAACTTGTTCTAATATGAACTTAATTTTCAATTAGACAATTTTGTTAATAAACCCTAATCCTAAGTAATTCCCTTCTCCCAAATATTAACCAGTAAGAACATTATTCAACACTCAAGTTTTGGCACCAAGAGAGAGACTTGACCTTGAAATGATGGTTACATTGTAAAAGCACCCCCAAATACCTAAAACCAAAACACCACCAAAAGACCCAGTTAAATAATCTATTTTGAAATAAAACAGCAAGAAAAATACACCCTTCTGGAAAGTTCTTATTGCCTGACTGATTAAAAATAAAACAAAACAACTTGTCTTTTTAAGAGGCTCCTTCCAGATCACAAACAGTACCAGAAATCTATACAGGGAAAAAAAAATCCAACAAAACTAAGCCCTTAGAGAGTCTTTCCTTTATCCTCCAATTTGCACTTCAAAACCCTGTAAGTCCACAGTTAAACCCCAGGGTTGAACCATTTCAATAATAAGAGAGGTGGCTAGCAGTGATTTATCTTCCATTTGGTCTCTAGACAGAACCCTAAGACTAAGGTGCTTCCCTTCCCTGATTTGAACCCTCCCCCTCCAAGTCTCAACTTCATTAGTGCAGCTTTTTGGGCATTGCTTTCACTAAATGGAATGCTGCTGAGTAATCAGAGCATTGAAAATACCAGGTTAAATTTCAAGTTCTCTTTGTTTTAAGTTGAGAAAGAAATGAAAGTCCCTTAACTTTAGCCTCTCTCTTATATATATATTACTATCAGGATCATCTTGAGACATATTCATTTAGGTTTTGGGTCACATCATCCAAATCCTTGCAGTGGTGTTTATCTAAATGTAAGTTCTTACATTGTACAAATATCTTACTCAGGAAAAAGTAGAGATTTCATAGGTCATAGACTTCTGGGTCAAAAATAACCTTAAAGACAGTTATCACACCACTATCACCCAATTGGTTTATTCTACCCTTGTTATCAAATATGAACTATAACTACACATACACAATCATTTTCTAATAAAATATGCATCAAATAATGTCAACAGTTAGTAAAATTAAAATAGAGGTTCCAGGAGCTATCAAAGTAAAACACAGGGGGCCGGCGCAAAAGCATAGCAGTAGGGCACTTGCTTTGCACGCGGCTGACTCAGGGCAGACCTGGGTTTGATCCCCAGGGTCCCATATGGTCCCCCAAGACAGGAGTGATTTCTGAGTGCATAGCCAGGAGGAACCCCTGAGCGTCACTGGGTGTGACCCCAAAACAAAAACAAACAAAAATCTGAAACACATTAAGTTACTCCTTCAAAAATGAATATTTTATTGAGGCCAGGGAGACAGCATAGCATGTAGGGCAGGGGTCTCAAACTCAATTTACCTGGGGGCCACAGGAGGCAAAGTCGGGGTGAAGCAGGGCCGCATAAGGGATTTCGCTTACCGAATATTCGCAATAAAAAATCGCATTAGTAAGAAAAAAAAAATCGCAAAATATCACATTAAACATTTGCATGCCCCGAACGGAACTGCTCGGGGTATGCGAATGTTTAATGCGATTTTTTTCTTACTAATGCGATTTTTTTTTTTTTGTTTTGTTTTTTTGGGCCACACCCGGCGGTGCTCAGGGGTTACTCCTGGCTGTCTGCTCAGAAATGAAATAGCTCCTGGCAGGCACGGGGGACCATATGGGACACCGGGATTCGAACCAACCACCTTTGGTCCTGGATCGGCTGCTTGCAAGGCAAACGCCGCTGTGCTATCTCTCCGGGCCCACTAATGCGATTTTTATTGCGATTATTCGGTAAGCGAATAATCGCGAATACTGCGATATTTGAAGGCCGGCCGCGGGCCACAAAATGTACGGAGGGCCGCAAACGGCCCGCTGGCCGCGAGTTTGAGAACCCTGATGTAGGGTATTTGCCTTGCACATAGCCGACCCAGGTTCTATCCCTGGCATCCCATATGATCCCCCAAGCACACCAGGAGTCATTTCTGAGGTCAGAGCCAGAAATAAGTCTTAGAGCCACTGGGGTGTGGACCCCCTTAAAAAAAAAAAAGACTATTCTATCACTTGGCATAAATTCTTTCTTTAAAAATGTTGTTTACATGTTTCCTAGTGTTGAAAGAGAAAAACATGTTTCTTTTTATTTACCTTTTATTTGTTTTTTATTTTAATTTAAATGAGGTTATTTTTAAAGGATTCCATCTGAATATCACATTATCAACTTTCATAAAATGATTCCAATATTTCCAATACCAGTTTTAAAACTTGAAAATATACAGGCCAATATGAATATATTTCATTTAAATTTAGTATCAGTCAAGAATTGTTCAAAGGGGGCCGGGAAGGTGGCACTAGAGATAAGGTGTCTGTCTGCCTTGCAAGCGCTAGGACAGACCGTGGTTCGAGGACGGACCGTGGTTCGATTCCCCGGAGTCCCATATGGTCCCCCCAAGCCAGGAGCGACTTCTGAGCACATGGCCAAGAGTAACCCCTGAGCATCAAACGGGTGTGGCCCCCCCAAAAAAAAAAAAAAGAATTGTTCAAAGAATACAAGTTAGTATATAACTTAAATAAACAAATTAATTAAAGGAAAACATGTCAGAAGAGGTATTTACCAATAAAAATTCCTTAATTTCTCTTATTAAAATGTACATCCTTATACTTTCTGAGCCATTTTTTTCATAATTAGTATTCCAAAGAGCACAAATTCTAAAAAAAAAACAATACTCATAGCAAATGAGTTTATTGCATCTCCTGTATCAATCAATCTCAGCTTTTATAAATGAGAATGAAATTACAAAAACTAAAAGAAGGGACAATTGAAGAACACTAAGGGGTCTGAATTTTTATTTCACTGAAACTTTGATACTAATAATAATATCCAGGAAAACCAATTTTTTTTAACCTACTACAATGATTAAAAAAAAAAAAGCTCCCCCAGAGAATCAACAAGAGTAATTGATCCACTACAGAGGAAATATTCAATCTTCATTAAATATTTATTCAGTGCAATAGATTGTTTGATCATTTTGACCTCAAAGAAGAAATAGTTCCTGTCTGGTAAGAATCTCATCTTGGGATAACTGAAGGAAGAGGTAGTTTCTTACCATGACACTATTTTTCAAAATGACCATGCTAAAACCTGGAAATGTGTTATAAAATGTGTATCACTACTATAAAACTGAACAGTAAAGAAAGTGATAGAGGGGACTATTAAATTTAAAATGTTTTAAATCAGTATTTATTTATTTAAAAATAACTTTGTATTTTCTTTTCTTTTTTTTTTCTTTTTTTGGTTTTTGGGTCACACCCAGCAGTGCTCAGGGGCTACTCCTGGCTCCACGGTCAGAAATCGCCCCCGCAGGCTCAGGGGAGCATACGGGATGCCGGGATTCGAACCACGTCCTTCTGCATGCAAAGCAAACGCCTTAACTCCATGCTATCTCTCCAGCTAACTTTGAATTTCCTTTCCTTTCCTTTTTCCTTTCCTTTCTCTCATTCTCTCCTTCCTTCCTCCCTCCCTCCCTCCCTCCCTCCCTCCCTCCCTTCCTTCCTTCCTTCCTTCCTTCCTTCCTTCCTTCCTTCCTTCCTTCCTTCCTTCCTTCCTTCCTCCCTCCCTCTGTCCCTTCCTTCCTTCCTTCCTTCCTTCCTTCCTCCCTCCCTCCCTCTGTCCCTTCCTTCTTTCCTTCCTTCCTTCCTTCCTTCCTTCCTTCCTTCCTTCCTTCCTTCCTTCCTTCCTTCCTTCCTTCCTCCCTCCCTCCCTCTGTCCCTTCCTTCCTTCCTTCCTTCCTTCCTTCCTTCCTTCCTTCCTTCCTTCCTTCCTTCCTTCCTTCCTTCCTTCCTTTTTCGATTTTGGCCCACACCCAGTGGTACTCAGGGGTTACTTCTGGCTCTGCACTCAGAAATCACTCTCTGCAGGCTCAGGGGACCATATGAAATGCAGGGGATCAAACCTGGGTTATAAGCACTATACACTCTGTATTATCACTCTGGCCCCTTAAATCAATATTTTTAACACAGTTTGAATGGGTATGCAACTTGATTTAGTGTTAATGTATAATTATAAAATTTGGGTGTTCAAGCTTGTGGTTTTTAGCTCTACTACACTACTACTATGGCCACATCATTGGTCTTTTGCATCCATTTTAAGTCATTAATATGGACAAAAAGTAATATATTCCTGATTGAAAATACTATGGTGGTACTGTGTGTGTGGGATTAATCCATCACAATAGCAATAATAAAAATAATGCAGACGAATCATCCTAATCATATGTGATTTTTCTAAATTTCTAAACTTCATTTTGGTGATGTAAAGGTAATTTACACACATAGAGGAACTTGCTGTCTTTTTTCAGGGGGCGTTGTTTTTTGGGCCACATCCCAATGGTGCTCAGGAGTTACTCCTAGCCTAGTGCTCAGAAATCACTCCTGGCTGGCTTGGGGACTGTATGGAATGCCAGGGATTGAACTGGGGTTGGTCCTGGGTCAGCCGTGTGCAAGACAAACGCCCTACTGCTGAGCTATCACCCCATGCTGTCTTTCTTTGGAGAAACATGTTATAATATTTTTCCACTTGATCTTAGCCAAAAGGCCATCAAGTGATGTTATAATTTTTCTCAAAAAAAAATAAACTTTCATTTCCAATGAAATTAAGTGGGATTTATCAAAAATGCAAAAATCACATGACTGATTATCAAAGACAGGAGGAAGAAGCTACAAAGGAAAATATTAAATGTTTAAATCATATTATGAAAAGTTTCAGGCCATTAAATCCATGTCACTAAAATAAAAAAAACATTTTTAGTCCACATTTAACAAGCCCTCTCAGTGAATTTCTTATAACTTCCCTTCTTTTCGCTTCATAATTTTTCTGTTTTCCCAAACTTCTTGTACAATTTCTCAATTTTTTTTGCACTACCATAGTACTCTACTGGCAATGAAATGGAGTTCATAGGGTTCAGTGTATGATACCATCTTTCAAGATAGACTGAATGATTCTCATCGCCTGTATAAGCTCTTTCCGCACTGTTATGGTTGACTTGCATATTCAACAAAACATTAAACAAATGACAGTGTGGGATTCCAAGATCAGAAAAGATATCATGGTTTCTGCCATGAGCACTTGTGCTAAGAGAAAACAGTCATTATACTGCAAGAATACTAAAGCAGTTGCCTAGGGAGGCCCTTCTGGGTAGGTACTGAGGCTTCCTACCAAAAACAAGCACAATTTGCCAAATTGGTTCCTCTCTGGTACCCTCCAATCATTTCTTTGGATTTCAGTGCAAATAAAATTATTCTAATGCTTATTGCTCAGGACAGAAGTCAACTTTGTAAATATCCACTGCTTATCTCTCCAACCTTATCCTGCGCTCTTTCTTCCAAAAGGCTGTGTTCCAGCAACAATGATCAACCAGGTTAAACACCAATTTCTTTGCCACTCTCATTCACTTTCGCCTAGTTAAATCCCTTCTCCTTCAGATCTCAACTCAAGAAATCGCTTCCCTGATCACCTCTGACCTTTACTGAAAGCTCTCATAGACCCTTATTCATCTTCTCCTAAACAACTCACTTTTGGGCAATATAATCTGTATGATTAATTATTAAGTTTTGTCTTTGTTGATTTTTTATCAACATGAGAATAGAAATTGTCTTTTTTCTGTTTTTTCTTTTTCCCCAACCATAGAAACTAACATTTATAATAGAACCTTCTACATAAGGAGCTTAAGAATATTGTTTAAGAATATTGCTTAAGAACATTGTTTGAGGGGCCGGAATAATAGCACAGAGGTAGGGCATTTACCTTGCATGTGGCCGACCTAGTATGGACCAGGGTTCAATCCCCAGCATGCCATATGATCCCCCAAGCCTGCCAGATATGATTTCTGAGCACAGAGCCAGGAGTAACCTGAGTGGTTTTCCCTCCCCACAAAAAAGAATATTGTTTGAATAATTTAATGCTATAAATATAAGACTGGCCACAAAAATGTACAGCTCATGGTGACAATCAAAAAAAGACTTTATTAGGCCAAAGACATAGTACTTGCCTAGTATGTAACAGATCCCATTTTGATCACTGGCACCACATATGGTTCTCCTAGCACTCTCAGGAATTATTCCTGAGTACAAAATCAGGAGTAAGTACTGAGCACAGCTTGGAGTAGCTCATAAACAAAAACACTTTATTACCTATCAGAATCATTATATGACAAGAGAAATTATAAAACAATAAAAGAAAAAATAATTTACTTATTAATACTAAAATGATAATTTAAGTGACCCATAAGGAACAACTTAGATTAGATACCTAGAGGTGCTTAGGATTTACTTCTGGCAGTGCTCAGGGAATCTTTGTTGTGCTGGTGATTAAACCTGGGTCAGCCATATGCAAGGCAAATGCTTACCTGTCTCTCAAGAAAAGTACAAGGCAAATATTACCTGTCTAGCTCTATATTTAACATCTAGCACAAATAAAATGAAAAACAATAAGAAATGTTTCTAGTTAGTAAAAATAGTCTATTATAGGTATTAAAAGCAAAACATTAAGGTCTTCACCTTTGGGAACAATCTAATAATCTATCAATATGGAAACAGTTACATGCATTATAGTAATAGTAATAGCTACTACCATTTATTGAGTTCCTACCACATGCTTCATGTTCAATTATTTATTTAATATTAATAAATCTACCAATAAATTGAATACTATGAGTCAATATATATTACACATGATATATATAAGAATATACATTTTGAGTCTTGGAACACATCCAGCAGTTCTCAGGGGTTACTCCTAACTCTGCACCCAGGAATCATTCCAGGCAATGCTCAGGGAAGTCGGAGATCAAACCCAGGAAGTCAGCATGCAAAGCAAGTACCTATGTGCTCTATCTCTCAAGCCTGGAGTCAATATTCCTGACATAAAAATATAATCATACTATATAAAAATACATTTTAAAATAACATATTATGTAAAAAGGTAAAAAGCATAAACAATATAACAAAAAGAAAATATACACTCAGAGGATTATATAAATCACAAAAAGCACAAATTGACTATCGGGTGTGATTTTTTTTCTAAAATCTTCATTTTCCAACTTTCTACAATAAAGTAACTTGAAATTTTTATGCTTACTTTACACTTGATCTTAGCCAAAGGATATATATTTATGAATACTTCAAATATAACTAATTCCTATATTTCTTTATTGTTATCACCATCACTATTACTATTACTTATTTTCACTTAACATTTTATATTTGAGAAACATTGGCTTTATAATTTAACAAGTGATGCCTTTTTACTTTTGTAAGCTTACTGTATTAGATATAGTGACAAATAGTTTATAATGAACATAGTAAAATCTATCAGTACAATTTGTTCTTAATAATCTTCAGATATCTTATTGTTTAGTTTAGTCTGGGGACACCCCCAGGAATGGCTCTATGCTCATTCTGAGCTCACTCTGTCTCTGCACTCAGAGACCATTCCTGGCAGTCCTTGGGGGATAATTGAACTTAGGATGGTACGAGTGCAAGGCAAGTGCCCTGCTGTTATACGACTGCTCTGGCCCCAGATATTAATTTTTACTACCATCAGTAGGTGACTTTGCCAAATTTATCTATAAAAGCTTGCTTATTGCCTTAAAAGGTTTTCCATAATGACATAGACAGAGTTCAAATTTGATAATCCCTAAAATGAATACAGATTTCAAACTGTAACAATAAGTTTGAAAACTTTCATTATCTGTGTCTATACAACCTCGTCTCTTATTGTAGTCCAATATGAAATACTTATTCCTATTAATTTAATTTTATTGTTAATCATTCAAATAAGACCACACCAAAATCTGAGTCTTTGTTCAAATGATCTGTCCCACTTCACCTAAATTTTTAGACAGTTTTAATACTTTACTCATATTTATCTTTCTCATTGTAATCCCTACATCATTTTTCATAGTTCTAGCATAAACCTGGACTGTATTATACATATGTATACATGTATGTTTATACCACAAGTATTTTCAAGGTAATCAACTTATATTAAATCAGTA